>NC_057808.1:67505956-67510031 GCF_018294505.1 Triticum aestivum | reverse complement strand
GAACGGGGGCTCCAGTGCCTTGGCTCCGGCGAGCCGCCATTGCTCTAAGTTTTCCCTGATCGCCCTGGTGATGTTCGATGCCTCTGCTTCTTTCGCCCTGAAAACGCTGTTGTTCCTTGCGTTCCATAGCTCCCAGGTTGTGGCCATGATCATGGTTCGAACCCCTTTCTTATCCTCTTTTCTTGTGCGGGCCATGATTTGCTTGGTCGCCGCGGGTGTGGATGTTTGCTCCCTTTGCTGGGGGGGCTAGGGAGGCGCAACCTTTTCAAGATGCAACTGCATCCCACACTTCTCTGGAGATAGAGCAATTCCAGGAAAGATGAACTGACGTTTTCAGATTTCTTCTGCAGAAATGGCAGAAGTAGGAGTTTGGCCATCCGCGGCGCTGTAGCCTATCGTTGCACCATAACCGATCCAAGTGGAGCAGCGACGAGAAAATTTTGATCTTGGCAGGGGCCCATGCCTTCCAGATTGTGTTCTTCATGTGTGTGGGAGGGATGCCAGTGAATTGTGTTTTATATGCCGCACTGGTGGAGTAGATGCCATTGCCGCTCGCTGTCCATCTGATCTTGTCTTGCAGGTGCTCTGCTAGAGCTTGCCCTTGATCTCTGATCAGTCTTGCAAGAGAGACTACGTCGGTCACTATATTTTCCCAGCTTTCATGCCGAACATCTCTGATCCACTGGCCATTTCTAAGTGCCTCCGCTACCGTCCTTGTCTTCTTTCTTGAGATTCTGTACAGGGCAGGAAAAGAGTTGCAAAGAGGAGCGCCGCCCAGCCAATTGCATGTCCAGAACTTTGCGGTTTGCCCGTCCTGGTAGTCCTAGCAAAAAGGTTTTTGTCTTCCTGATCGCAGGGTGTGGGGAAATCCCTCCATGGTCTGTCCGGTTGCGCCCAGGACAGCCACAGCCATCTCAGACGAAGAGCTCTGCCGAAGCGATGTAGGTCTTGAATCCCTAATCTTCCTGCGCCCACAGAAACTTGCGCCTCGTCTTGTCTATTTCCTTGAGGAGTTTTTTTTGGCATACGAAGAACAATCATGGCGAAAGTTGGCATTGCAGATAGAACACTGCGTACTAGCACTCTTCTTCCGGCCATGTTCATTAACTTTCCCTTCCAGCCTGCTAGCCGTGATCTAATCCTATCTAAGATGAATTGGAGATGCACTATCCTAATTCTACCCGTGCAGATTGGTAGCCCTAGATACGTCATTGGGAAGCCTACCACCACTCCACCAAAATCTTGGAGAATATCATCTAGGTTTAGGTTGTCACACCTAATTGGAGCAACCGTAGATGTCTCCTGGTTTAATCGCAGGCCAGTTGCTTCTCCGAAGAGGTGTAGGATGTTCAGAAGCTTTGATACTTCTTCTTTCACAGGGTTTGCGAAGATGACTGCGTCGTCGGCGTATAGACTAATTCTCATACTAGTTCCTCTACCTGGGAGAGGCGCCAGGGTGCCCTGGGCTACAGCTGCCGCCAGCAGATGATGGAGAGGGTCGATCGCCAAGATAAACAGCAAGGGGGACAGAGGGTCACCCTGCCGTAGCCCCTGGCGGTGGGAGATGGACGGCCCGTTGTCACCATTTAGTAAGCAAGAGGACGATGCCGTGGACTGCAGGAGTGATACCCAATCTCTCCATCTAGCACTGAAACCCAGGTGCTGAAGAAGCTCTAGGATGTATTCCCAGGAGACTGAATCGAAGGCTTTTGCGATATCTAATTTGAACAGCAGAGCAGGTTTTCTGTTCCTATGAAGAGCCTTTACGCATCCTTGGACGTAGAGGAAACTATCATGGATGCATTTTCCTATCTGGAAAGCTGATTGCGCCGGAGAGAGTATCGTTGGGATTATCGCTGCTAGTCTCATCGACAGAACTTTTGTGATGAGTTTTACAACTGAGTTGATCAAACTGATCGGTCTGAAGTGCTTCACTTCAATTGCAGCCTCCTTTTTAAGCAGGAGAGATATGAACGCCTTGTTGATCTCATGAAAGTTTTCTCCCGCAAGGTGATAGAATTTCCTGAACACTTCCATAATATCTTCTTTGATGATGTTCCAGCTTGCTCTGAAGAATTGGCCGGTGAAACCGTCTGGCCCAGGGGCTTTTTCAGCCGGAGACGCCACGATCGCAGCCCAAACCTCGCCTTCCGTAAAGGGGTTGTCCAAACCTTGAGCTGGTATCCTTGGGAGCTGCAGTTCATTCCAATTCAAGGTGAAATGCCGTTGTCTTGATGTGCCTAGGGCCTCTGCGAAGTGCTCATGTATTTCTTCAGTTTTTGTTGCATGTACAGTTACTATTGTTCCTTCTCTAGTTCTAAGCATGTGAATGTGGTTCTTCCTTCTTCTTGCATTGCATTTAGCATGAAAAAAATTTGTGCTAGCGTCCCCTGCCCGAAGCCATGTCACCCTGGAAGCTTGCCTTTTTCTGGTCCTCTCAATCGCGGCAAGCCCCAGCACTTTGGTCTTCAGAAGCTTTCTGAGATTGAACTCTTCCGCCGTTAGAGCTCTTTTTTCCTGAGCAATGTCAAGCTGCAAAATGACCTCGTTTGCTATGTGGAACTGCAATTTTGTTTTGCTGAAAAGTGATCTGCTCCAGATTTTAAGATCCTTTGCTACTCTCTGCATCTTAATCTTGATCCTGACAAAAGGGCAATCATGGTTGACAGGCCTCTCCTAGGCGTGCTGGACAGTTTCAGAGTAGTGTGGGTGTTGAGGCCAGAAATTTTCAAATCTGAATCTGGCCTTTCGTGGCTGACAATCTGCACAGGACAGGATTAGGGGGCAATGATCAGAGAAGGAAGTTGATGCAGCGTGCAGCATGTAGCCATCATGCAGAATTTCCCAGTCTGGGTTGCAGAAGAATTTATCTATGCTGCACAGAGTTGGATTTTCTCTTTCGTTACTCCAGGTGAAACGCCGGTTTTTGCACTTGATCTCTCTAAGCCGTGCAAAATCAAGTGCTCTTCTGAATCTGCCCATCAATCTTTTATTCAGATGCTGATTGTTCTTGTCTCTTGCTTCATATATCATGTTGAAATCTCCGGTTATCAGCCAGGCTTGCCCTAATGGAGGCGCACAACTTGACATTTCCTGCAGAAAATCTTCTCTGATCCCGTCGTCATTTGGACCATAGACTGTGGTTAACCAGAACTGAATGTTCGTTCCCAATTCCTTCACTTTGACTGTGATTGTAAACCGTCCAAAAATAAAAACTGTGTTTTTTGCGACTAAAAAAGCTACATTCTCTGAACCTGCATGTGTCAACACGGAAACTACAGGTGTGGCTGGTCATAAGCGAGGGCAGGGACAGCGACGTTTGAATTCATATTGCATACAACATTCAGAAATCAAATATTTAATCCCCGTGGCAATGAACGGGGTATCGTCTAGTATAAATCAGACTTGCGAAAAAAAATGCCTTAACAAAAACTAAAAGCAAAATAATAAGGACACCGATAAGTGTCACACGTGTGGGCGTTAGAGGGTCTGCCCATACATTTTGTGTGGTGTATAAGAGGAACAACCCACACACATACGTGTGGGCAAAAAAATAATGCCCACACACCTTTTTTTTTCCTCCCGATCCCTCTCACACGCGTACGTGTGGGCGAAATAGATAACGTCCACACGCCCCATACGTTAGGCCTCGTACCTCGTGGTCCCGCACGCCCGCGTGTGTTGGGAATCGTAGCATAATTTAAAATTTTCCTACGCTCACCAAGATGCATCTATGGAGTCTACTAGCAACGAGGGCAAAGGAGTGGATCTACATACCCTTGTAGATCGCGAGCGGAAGCGTTCCAATGAACGTGGATGACGGAGTCGTACTCGCCGTGATCCAAATCACCGATGACCGAGTGCCGAACGGACGGCACCTCCGCGTTCAACACACGTACGGTGCAGCGACGTCTCCTCCTTCTTGATCCAGCAAGGGGGAAGGAGAGGTTGATGGAGATCCAACAGCACGACGGCGTGGTGGTGGATGTAGCGGGTCTCCGGCAGGGCTTCGCCGAGCTTCTGCGAGAGAGAGAGAGGTGTTGCAGGGGAGGAGGGAGGCGCCCAAGGCTTAGAT
>NC_057808.1:67497906-67501249 GCF_018294505.1 Triticum aestivum | reverse complement strand
ACAATGTTCATGCTCAAAGCTGGCACTAAATAACAATTATTGAGGTTTAAAACTAATCCCGTGGGTAGATGCAGAGGTAGCGTGCCGACGGCGATCACATCGACCTTGGAACCGTTCCCGACGCGCATCGTCACCTCGTCCTTTGCCAGTCTCCGTTTATTCCGTAGTTCCTGTTTTGAGTTACAAATATGAGCAACCGCACCGGTATCAAATACCCAGGAGCTACTACGAGTACTGGTAAGGTACACATCAATTACTTGTATATCACATATACCTTGGGTGCTGCCGGCCTTCTTCTTGTCCGCTAAATATTTGGGGCAGTTCCGCTTCCAGTGACCACTTCCCTTGCAGTAAAAGCACTCAGTCTCGGGCTTGGGTCCATTCTTTGACTTCTTCCCGGTAACTGGCTTACCGGGCGCGGCAACTCCCTTGCCGTCCTTCTTGAAGTTCTTCTTACCCTTGCCCTTCTTGAACTTAGTGGTTTTATTCACCATCAACACTTGATGTTCTTTTCTGATCTCTACCTCAGCTGATTTCAGCATTGAATATACCTCGGGAATGGTCTTTTCCATCCCCTGCATATTGTAGTTCATCACAAAGCTCTTGTAGCTTGGTGGAAGCGACTGGAGGATTCTGTCAATGACCGCGTCATCCGGGAGATTAACTCCCAGCTGAGACAAGCGGTTGTGCAACCCAGACATTCTGAGTATGTGCTCACTAACAGAACTGTTCTCCTCCATTTTACAGCTGAAGAACTTGTCGGAGACATCATATCTCTCGACCCGGGCATGAGCTTGAAAAACCAGTTTCAGCTCCTCGAACATCTCATATGCTCCATGTTTCTCAAAACGCTTTTGGAGACCCGGTTCTAAGCTGTAAAGCATGCCGCACTGAACGAGGGAGTAATCATCAGCACGCTGCTGCCAAGCGTTCATAATGTCTTGGTTCTCAGGGATTGGTGCTTCACCTAGCGGTGCTTCTAAGACATAATCCTTCTTGGCTGCTATGAGGATGATCCTCAGGTTCCGGACCCAGTCCGTATAGTTGCTGCCATCATCTTTCAGCTTGGTTTTCTCTAGGAACGCGTTGAAATTGAGGACAACGTGGGCCATTTGATCTACAATACATAGTGTAAAGATTTTAGACTAAGTTCATGATAATTAAGTTCATATAATCAAATTATTTAATGAACTCCCACTCAGATAGACATCCCTCTTGTCATCTAAGTGAAACATGATCCGAGTTCAACTAGGCCGTGTCCGATCATCACGTGAGACGGACTAGTCAAGATCGGTGAACATCTCCATGTTGATCGTATCTTCTATACGACTCATGCTCGACCTTTCGGTCCTCCGTGTTCCGAGGCCATGTCTGTACATGCTAGGCTCGTCAAGTCAACCTAAGTGTATTGCGTGTGTTCCGAGGCCATGTCTGTACATGCTAGGCTCGTCAACACCCGTTGTATTCGAACGTTAGGATCTATCACACCCGATCATCACGTGGTGCTTCGAAACAACGAACCTTCGCAACGGTGCACAGTTAGGGTGAACACTTTCTTGAAATCATTATAAGGGATCATCTTACTTACTACCGTCGTTCTAAGCAAATAAGATGCAAAAACATGATAAACATCACATGCAATCATATTGTGACATGATATGGCCAATATCATCATGCTCCTTTGATCTCCATCTTCGGGGCACCATGATCATCTTCTTCACCGGCATGACACCATGATCTCCATCATCATGATCTCCATCATTGTGTCTTCATGAAGTCGTCACGCCAATGATTACTTCTACTTGTATGGCTAACGCGTTTAGCAACAAAGTAAAGTAAATTACATGGCGTTATTCAATGACACGCAGGTCATGCAAAATAATAAAGACAACTCCTATGGCTCCTGCCGGTTGTCATACTCATCGACATGCAAGTCGTGATTCCTATTACAAGAATATGATCAATCTCATACATCACATATATCATTCATCACATCTTCTGGCCATATCATATCACATATATCACTTGCTGCAAAAACAAGTTAGACGTCCTCTAATTGTTGTTGCAAGTTTTACGTGGTTTGTAGGTTTCTAACAAGAACGTTTTCTTACCTACGTATGACCACAACGTGATTTGCCAATTTCTATTTACCCTTCATAAGGACCCTTTTCATCGAATCCGTTCCGACTAAAGTAGGAGAGACAGACACCCGCTAGCCACCTTATGCAACTAGTGCATGTCAGTCGGTGGAACCTGTCTCACGTAAGCGTACGTGTAAGGTCGGTCCGGGCTGCTTCATCCTACAATGCCGCCGAAACAAGAAACGACTAGTAGCGGCAAGAAGAATTGGCAACATCAACGCCCACAACTTCTTTGTGTTCTACTCGTGCATAGTAACTACGCATAAACCTGGCTCTGATACCACTGTTGGGAATCGTAGCATAATTTAAAATTTTCCTACGCTCACCAAGATGCATCTGTGGAGTCTACTAGCAACGAGGGCAAAGGAGTGGATCTACATACCCTTGTAGATCGCGAGCGGAAGCGTTCCAATGAACGTGGATGACGGAGTCGTACTCGCCGTGATCCAAATCACCGATGACCGAGTGCCGAACGGACGGCACCTCCGCGTTCAACACACGTACGGTGCAGCGACGTCTCCTCCTTCTTGATCCAGCAAGGGGGGAGGAGAGGTTGATGGAGATCCAACAGCACGACGGCGTGGTGGTGGATGTAGCGGGTCTCCGGCAGGGCTTCGCCGAGCTTCTGCGAGAGAGAGAGAGGTGTTGCAGGGGAGGAGGGAGGCGCCCAAGGCTTAGATGTTGCTGCCCTCCCTTCCCCCCACTATATATAGGGCCAAGGGAGAGGGGGGTGCAGCCTTGCCCCTTCCTTCAAGGAAGGGTGCGGCCAGGGGGGAGTCCTTCCCCCCCAAGGCACCTCGGAGGTGCCTTCCCCCTTTAGGACTCTCCCTTCTTTCTTATCTCTTGCGCATGGGCCTCTTGGGGCTGGTGCCCTTCGCCCATATAGGCCAAGGCGCACCCCTTACAGCCCATGTGGCCCCCCGGGGCTGGTGGACCCCCTTGGTGGACCCCCGGACCCCTTTCGGCACTCCCGGTACAATACCGATAAAGCGCGAAACTTTTCCGGCGACCAAAATAAGACTTCCCATATATAAATCTTTACCTCCGGACCATTCCGGAACCTCTCGTGACGTCCGGGATCTCATCCGGGACTCCGAACAACTTTCGGGTTTCCGCATACATATATCTCTACAACCCTAGCGTCACCGGACCTTAAGTGTGTAGACCCTACGGGTTCGGGAGACATGCAGACATGACCGAGA
>NC_057808.1:67138527-67144118 GCF_018294505.1 Triticum aestivum | reverse complement strand
GGGAATACCTGAGTTATGAGTTTGGCAATCACTTAAGAGAATGTGGAATTGTTGCACAATTGACACCACCTGGAACACCACAGCGTAATGGTGTGTCCGAACGTCGTAATCGTACCTTATTGGATATGGTGCGTTCTATGATGTCTCTTGCTGATCTACCACTATTGTTTTGGGGTTATGCATTAGAGACAACTACATTGACTTTCAATAGGGCACCATCTAAGTCCATGGAGACGACATCGTATGAACTATCGTTTGGAAAGAAGCCTAAGTTGTCGTTTCTTAAGGTTTGGAGCTGCGATGATTATGTCAAAAGGCTTCAGCCGGAAAAGCTCAAACTCAAAGCAGACAAATGCGTCTTCATAGGATACCCAAAAGAGACGGTTGGGTATACCTTCTATCTCAGATCCGAGGGCAAAGTGTTTGTCGCTAAGAACAAGACCTTTCTCGAGAAAGAGTTTCTCGCGAAAGAATTGAGTGGGAGGAATATATAACTTGATGAGATTGTTGAACCTTTACTTCAACCAAAGAGTAGCGCAACACAGAAAGATGTTTCTGTGGCACCTACGTCAGTTGAAGAGGAAGCTAATGATGATGATCATGAAGCTTCGAATCAAGTTACTGCCGAACCTCGTAGGTCGACAAAGGTACGTACAACTTCTAAGTGGTACAGTAACCCTGTCTTAGAGGTCATGTTGTTGGACAACGGCGAACCTACGAGCTATGGAGAAGCGATGGTGGGCCTGGATTCCAACAAATCGCTAAGAGCCATGAAATCCAAGATATGACCCATGTATGAGAACAAAGTATGGACTTTGGTGTACTTGCCCGATGATCGGCAAGCCATTGAGAATAAATGGATCTTTAAGAAGAAGACGGATGATGATGGTGATGTCACCATTTATGAAGCTCGACTAGTCGCAAAGAAGTTTTCGACAAGTTCGAGGACTTGACTATGATGAGACTTTCTCACTGATAGCGATGCTAAAGTCTGTTGGAATTATATTAGTAGTTGTTGCATTTTCAATTATGAAATCTGGTAGTCAAAACAAAGTTTCCTTGATGGTTTCCGTGAGGAAAGGTTGTATGTGATACAACCAGAAGGTTTTATCGATCCTAAGGATGCTAAAAGGTATGCAAGCTCTAGTGATCCTTCTATGGACTGGAGCAAGCATCTCAGAGTTGGAACATACACTTTGATGAGGTGATCAAAGCTTTTGGGTTTATACAAAGTTTGCAAGAAACTTGTATTTACAAGAAAGTGAGTGGGAGCACTACAACATTTCTAATAAGTATATGTGGATGACATAGTGTTGATCAGAAATGATGTAGAATTTCTGGAAAGCATAAAGGGTTGTTTGAAAGGAGTTTTTCAAAGGAAGACCTGGGTAAAGCTGCTTGCATATTGGGCAACAAGATCTGTGGAGATTGATCAAGACGCCTGATAAAACTTTCACAGAGCACATACCTTGACATGATTTTGAAGGAGTTCAAAATGGATTAGTCGTAGAAGGAGTTCTTGCCTGAGTTGTAAGGTGTGAATTTGAGTAAGACTCATAGCTCGACCACGGTAGAAGAAAGAAAAAGGACGAAGGTCGTCCCCTATGCCTTAGCCATAGGCTCTATACGGCATGTCATGCTACGTACTGCACCTGATGTGTGCCTTGCCACGTGTCTGGCAAGGGGGTACAAGAGTGATCCAAGAGTGGATCACTGGTCAGTGGTCAAAATTATCCTTAGAGGAATAAGGAGATGTTTCTCGGTTATGGAGGTGATGAAGAGTTCGACGTAAAGGGTTACGTCGATGCAAGCTCTGACACCAATCCGGATGACTCTGAGTAGCAAACCGGATACGTATAGTGGAGCAGCCATTTGGAATATCCCCAAGTGGAGCGTGGTAGCAGCATCTACACTACAAAAAAATGCACTTACGTGATGATACATGTTTGTCATAGTAGGTCACGTCTTTTGTCATGCATGTACATCCATGACGATTTTATGACAGAATCAAGATAGTCATACCTGTGTTGTCGTAGAAGTGTTCCATGACAATACCAAAATTATCATCATGGAAGTCTCCACTTCCATGACGATAAATGGTGCATCATGGAAGTGCTTTCGTCAAGGGTAACCGACACGTGGCATCCACCGTAACGGGTTGCCGTTAAGCTATCAGGTTCCGGTTTGGATCCTATAACCCGCTAACAGCCCGGACCAATGGGATTTTCCACGTGTAAACTCATCATTGGCTGGAGGAAACACGGGTCGGCTCACCATTGGGACAGATGTCATCCACTCATTGGACAGAAGGCGCCAATGATACATCGACATGTGGCATGGCCCAACATAGGCCCATTCCCGTGAAAAGGCCGGCCCATTTGACTTGGTTAAAAGATAGCGGGCCGGCCACAGAAAGCCTCTTAACGGCCTGTTCGCACATAGCCCATTTATAGCCCGCTAACCCAGGGCCCGTTACAGCCTATCCGAATTTGGCCCAGTAGCGTCATCTGGGCCATCCAATATGATCCCAACCCATTGTAACTTTCGGCCCATGTATGGCCCATGATGTCTTTTGGCCCATATGAGGCACTTTGTAACTCTTGGCCCATTAACGGCCCACGGTGAAACTGGCCCGTAATGAACAGTATATCGCTTTATACCCATTAACGGCCCAATATTCCATTGGGCCGTTTCAAGCCCATGTTATCTTTCGGCCTTCTCAGGGCCCATTTATTCTTGGGCTCATTTCCAGCATTCGGTAACTTACGGCCTGTTACTGTCCTTTTCTGCTTGTGGGCCAAATTCAACCCGTGGTTACAGTCGGCCCATTTGTGGCCCGTTAATCCGTTTGGCCGTTTTCATAGCGTCATCAAATACGGCCGATTAACGACGGGCCTTTATGGTCAGCCCATGAATGGACGATTCCAACTCTAGCCTGTTTAAGACCCATAATGCGGTCTGTTATTGGCCCATGTTTGGCCAATCGATCATACGGCCCGTAGAAGGACCATTGATGGTACTCCCCGTAGAAGGCCCGTTGTTTCTAAGGCCCGTAGGAGGCCCAGGGTCACTATAGTAAATACGTGGCCCATGGTTATTATGGCCTAGTTTTAAAAAATAGGTTATTGCGGCCACTAGAAAACCGCGGAAAAAGAACTGCACTGACTGCAAGCAAACAAATAAAAAAGACAACAAGGAAATAAATAAGCAAGCAACTTACGCTAGGCTATCACGACTATTACACATATTACATCCACTGGGCATCAAAGTTCGCCACCAGTGCAAATATAGGGAACAAAGCAGCATATCACATACACTGGTTGTCAAAGTTGGCGACCAGTGCAAATAAACGCCATAGCAAAACAAGTCCAAAACTGAAACCACTTCAGAAGAGCTCAAGAAACAATATCCTGGGTACCCATAATGCTGGCAAGATGCTTAGAAAGCTTATTCACTTTCTCTTGTTTGGCGCTTAAATCCTCCAGCGCTTGCTGTTGCACAAGAAAGTATGCATCTGAATTCTGCAGGGACTTCCTCAGCCCTTCGGCTTCTTGCCACAGCACAGCTGACTGATGCCTTTCAGCTTGTAGCTGAGATTGAAGAAGCTGAAGTGATTCGGGCAGTGAGTTTGAAGAGCTTGTGCCAGCGGTACTGGCCAGTAACTCGAACACTACATCAACACAGGACTATGGGGTTTTCTCACTGTCTACAAGATCGTTTTTATCACCTTTCTTGGAGACCAACAGGGTTGTCTCACTATCTTGAACCTTATCCACATTACTTTCTCTACCATTGCATAGTGGGGTGCTCTTCTCCAATATTCTGTTCGCATACTACAAGAGAAACAAGCAGACACATCACATGTTTAGCATGTAGTATACGAAACTCATTTTGGTACACCGGTTTAGTAGTAAGGTGGACAGGATAACAACATGAAACATACATATATCTATGTACTATGGTCACTGTATTGTCCATATCATTCTAGTTTATGCTGCCAAATCAAGATAGAGACACAGTTCAACTCATATATTTTTAAGACACAACAACATAGACAGAATATAAGTGTGAGAAACTACACAGCATTGGCAACAATTGTAATGTGCATCACATGAGAACATAACTGTTTATACAACTAAAACTAAAATCAACATAGAGCAAGAAGTTAGAACAACAATCCAGTTAAAGAAATAGGTTTAAAACATACTTGTTGTGCCATTGGAGTTTCAATTGGATCCTTCAAATCCGAAATTAGTTGGTATGAGTAAATACAGTGATGCAACAACAAAGGAGTATGGACCATAGCTACGGAATCTGACTTGAGAATAGTTGCTCTTCTGCTTTAAACGTGGAGTTTGGGTTTGCTGTGGTGGTCTTCGTGCTTTGGGCACTGCAGTTGCTTTACAAACTGCTCGTGTGGGGGTACTCTATGGTGGACATGGTGCTGTGTCAACTAGAAGTGGGTTACTATCCACCGGGGTTGGGGTTAGATGGGTTGTAGATGGTTCTCTGTCCAACGGTGTAAGTGTGCAATCTGGAAGAGTCTCGATTATGTGTGGTGGGGCTAGTTCGTGGGCCAGTACAACCATGGTTCTATCCGCATCGACGGGTAGCACCGTCTTTTTTGAGGAACGTGTTTTTGCTCCCATAGATACTGCCATCACCCCCTCCAATTCAAAAGGCTGATAAACAAGAAAAGAAATTGAACGTACAGACATTGTATGATAGACAAATGTGGTAATTCACATATATGTTGTCTAACCAAACAGGACAACATGACACAATTTCACATATATGATGCCTAACTAAACAGGATAGCATGACACAGTTTCAGATATATGATGGATAACTTAACAGGATATAATGGCATAATTCAACATATGATGAGTATCTAAACAGGATGACATGACAAAACTATATGATGTCTCTCTAAAATAGGTTGGGATGAAATAATTCACATACATGTTGTCTAAGTATACATGATGGCATGATATAATTGACATAATTGATTCATATACGAAGCAGCTGGCACTCGCATGTATGATCTCTAAACTAAGCAGATGGAATTCAGTATTGTGCATATGATGTCTAAACTAAGCAATGCAAGACACCATATGCATGATATGAGAAATATAAACATTGCAACTTAGAGCATACACCTCAGGTGGGACATAGGACTGGTCATCTGTCTCTGAATCCTCCTCTGAGGAGCTACCTATAACCATCGAGATATATGCTTCAACATGTACCATTGCCTGCTCTGAAGACCTTGTTTTCACTCCTAATTTTTCCATAACCGGCTCAAATGGTTGATACACATGAAGAGTGGTTCAATGTACACATATTATCGACAAACGGAATACGTAATGAAAAAAAGATGGCATGAGATAATTCACATATATGATGCCTGGCTACATGGCGGTGCATAATTCACATATATGATAACTGGCTAAAAAACATGGCATTGCATAATTCACATATCTGATATAGAAAGCAAACATGAGGCATTCACACAAAGCATGTCTAATCTAAGCAGATGGCATGGCAATGCAAGACACCATATGCATGATATGAGCAATATAACCCTGCCA